>NW_024081322.1:597348-612114 GCF_003009895.1 Hyaena hyaena
ATATATATATCTCCATATATATATATACATATATATATATCTCCATATATATATATATATACATATATATATATCTCCATATATATATATATATACACATATATATATATCTCCATATATATATATATACACATATATATATATCTCCATATATATATATACATACATATATACATATATATATATATACATGGCACACTTTTTTAATCCATTCATCATTTGATGGACATTTGGGCTCTTTCCATAAGTTGGCTATTGCTGAGAGCACTGCTATTAACATTTGGGTACATGTGCCTCTTCAAATAAGCATTTTTGTATCCCTTGGGTAAATTCCTAGTAGTACAATTCCTGGGTCGTAGGGTAGTTCTATTTTGGGGGGGAATTCCACACTGTTTTCCAGAGTGGCTGCATCAGTTTTCATTCCCACCAGCAGTGCAAGAGGGTTCCTGTTTCTCCACAACCTCACCAGCATCTATTGTTTCCTGAGTTGTTAATTTTAGCTATTCTGACCAGTGTGAGATGATATCTCACTGTGGTTTTGATTTAGATTTCCCTGATGATGAGTGACATTGAGCATCTTTCATATGTCTGTCTGCCATCTGAAAGTCTTCTTTGGAAAATGTCTATTCATTCTTCTGCCCATTTCTTCACTGGGTTGTTTTTTGGGTATTGAGTTTAGTAAGTTCTTTATAGATCTTGGGTACTAACCCTTTATCTGTTATGTCATTTGTGAGTATCTTTTCCCATTCCATTGGTTGTGTTTTAATTCTGTTGACTGTTTCCTTTGCTGTGAAGAAGCATTTTATCTTGATGAAGTCTCAATAGTTAGTTTTTGCTTTTATTTCCCTTCCCTCTGGAGACGTGTCTAGTAAGAAGTTGGTGCAGCCAAGGTCCAAGAGGTTGCTGCCTGTTTTCTTCTGTAGGATTTTGACGGTTTCCTGTCTCACATTTAGGTCCTTAATCCATTTTGAATTTGTTTTTGTATATGGTGTAAAAAAGGGGTCCAGGTTCATTCTTCTACATGTTACTGGCCAATTCAGGGGGAGGCTATTTTAGACTGGGCAACCTGGAAAGGCTGCTCTGAGAAAATAATGTTTGAGATGAGAGATGAATAAAGACAAAGGACCTACCCAAACAAAGATGGGGAAGAGCTCTACAGATGTTGAGAATGCAAAGGGCAAAGGCCCTAGGGAGGGAAGGACCTAGGAATGTTCAAAAAACAGAAGTCTAAGGTAACTGGATGGGAGAAAGTGAGGATGCTTGAGGGGGAGAGTAGTACAAAAGAGGGCAGAGGAATAGGACCATTCCTGCTAAAAAGTAGACTTTTTAAGGGGAAGGGGAAGACACTGGGCTTTTTAAATAGGCAATTAACAAGATCCAGTTAATGTTTCATACGATCTTTCTGTTAGGAGTGGTGGAGAGGGGAATGGATTATAGGTTGGAATGGAAGTAGAGAAATTAGGAAGAAGTGAGGTGCACTATCAGGTGAACAACAATGGCGTTTCGAAACCTCACCTGATGACACTTAGAGAGGCCTCTGTAATCAACTATTTAACCTGTTCAAAAGACAAAAATTATAGGGGCACTGGATGACTCAGTTGGTTGAGCATCTGGCTTCTGCTCAGGTCATGATCTCACGGCTCATGGGTTCAAGCCCTGTGTAAGGCTCTGTACTGACAGCTCGGAGGCTGAAGCCTGCTTCTGATTCTGTGACTCCCTCTCTCTCTCTGCCCCTCTCCCTTTGTGCTCTGTCCCTCTCTCTCAAAAACGAAAAAAAATTAATAAATAAAAAATAAAACATTAAAAAATAAAAATTCTATCCAAAGTACCATAAAGGTGATTATAGTTATGTGGCACTGGTTGCTACAATACTTTAGTAATACATTCTGGCCCTCCTATAATTTATGTGGGTGCCTAACCAAATTTCCAAGGAATAAGGGTCAGATTATGAAAATATTTAAGTTATTTCAGTAATAATTTATTAAATATCCTAATAAAATGAATACTTATTTTGACAAAACACCTAATCAGAGATTAGCATTAGGAGGTCATAGTTTAAAAGATGAAATTATAGAAAGAATACATGGCTAGTTCCAAGCTATCTGTATGATTCCAGAAAATTATTTAAATTCCCTGCAACTCCATTTCCTTGAAAGTGTAGAAAAGACATAAAAAGGTCTGTTCTGCCCACCTCACAAGAGAGCTGTGAGAATGAATGAAGGACAAATGTGAAAGAATTCTAGCAATATAAAGCATTATGCAAATGCAAGTTTGTGTATGAAAGTACAGTGTTAGACCTGGAAAGATTTCTAAGGGTTCATTTAGCATAATCTCATTTTATAGTTGTGGGAACTGATGTCAAAGAAGGTGAACTAGCATGGCGCTGCTAACACCAGAATCCAGATCTTACTTTTATGGAATAGAAAAATATTAATTTGAATAGTTTCCAAATTTTCTACAACATAAACTGTAGGGTTAATATTTTTAAACATAATAATACTAAAAGAAAAGTAGCTTGGAATTAATTATTAATGATGATGTTTGTACAAGCCAAAAACAACAAAGGATTGATTTTAATCTCAATTCCATGATATATGTATTTTAAAACAATGATTGCTCTCAGAAATGCATGTAACTTTCATAATGCTAAACAGTCAAGGTCTTGACACGTAAAAACATAAGCAAGTATCTATACCTGGTTTTTGACAATGAATTACATTGAAAGTCTTCAAAGATAGTTCAGTCTTTTTTGTTAATGTTTACTTATTTGAGAGAGCAAGCCGAGGAGGGGGAGAGAGAAGAGGAGAGGAAGAATCCCAAGCAGGCTCTGCACTGTCAGCCAAGCCAAAATCAAGAATCAGATGCTTAACCCAATGAGCCACCCAAGCACCCCAATAATTTACTCTCTAATCCATATTAATATTTTTTCTAAATAGTGTGTCTCCAGCTTTATATCATCTAAAATTCCTAAGTAGCTTATACCTGAAATTTTTTTCTGTTTAGGAAAATAATATTTATTTCTGTATTTCACATAAATGTGAAAGAACTGCATGACTTATTAATAACAAAATTCTCACAGTTAACAATCAATGTTAATCCTAATTTATCATGAGGATTGCTAATGTCAATATTCAGTGGTTGAAGTACGCTGCTCCTTACTGTCTTAACAGTCTTTATACCCTATTCAGTTTCATTTAAGTTTATCTAGCCATAGGGAAAAAAAAATCTTCCCAAGATGAAACAATTATCCTCTAATTCTGAACTTAATAACATTTGCCTATATCTGCATTTTTGTGCTTTTTATTAATTCATCTCTTATACATTCAATAAATAACTTATAAAATACTGAGACCTGAGAGTCATGGAGCTGGTCACATTAAGATCACAGGAATGGAATACAGGCAAAAGCACTACTAAATGGAAAGACTTTATGGCTTGGTCTGTTAAAAGAACAAAAGGAAGATCAGGCACCTGAAGTGGAGTGGATAAGGAGAGTAGTATGAGATGAGGGAAGAAGAGTAAGTAAGCCTCGGCCGGTTCATATACAGCTTTATAGGGAGCATAGATTTTATTCCAAAGTTAATCAGGAGTTACTAAAGAGTTTTAAAAGAAATGACATGATCCGGTTCACATTTTATAAGATAAATCAGGCTGCTATGTGAAAACGGCAAGATTAGAAATCAAGAGGACACTAGGAGTCTACTGGAACGGTCCAAATGAGAAGACGATGATAGCTTGGATCAGGATGATAATGGAGATGGAGAGAAAAAGCAGGAATTCATAATGAAAAGGGTACACTAAATAAGACTTGATGAATGAGTCCTGGGCAACCTGAAGAACCAAAGATAATCTACAGCTTTAGGGCTTTGATATCTTAATAGATGGGAATGGCAATGATGAGGAGATGAGGAAAACCGGAGAACCATAGGCGTTTGTTGCCTACTTGATTAGTTGGTTGGTTGGGCTCATTTTTGGGTGGTGGTTGGGAGAACACTAAGGAATTCTATTTTGGCCATGGCAAACAGAGTTGACAGCAACCACATCAATATATCTAGTGGGTAATTGAATATATAGTCTTGAATTTATTATAATCAACCAATGGGTATCTGGTTTTGGGGGCAAAATTTTGTAAAGCTTTTCACATGCTCATTAAGTGTTTTTACATGTTAATACATATAAAAATAATAAATGATGATCAAGATGATTATGATGAGGAGGAAGAGGATATTTTGATTCATACTGTGATGAGATAAAGATCAACAAATAGATGGGTAACAAGATGGGGTAACAAGAGATACAAAATCCCGTTTTTCTCTCCCTTTTTAGCCAAGCCATTAGCATACAAGTGTTAGACACACACTAGCAAAAAATTTAAAAAGTAGACTCACAAGAATGTAAAATAGGAATGCGCTTATATTTTAAAGTAAAGTTAGTTTAAACATCTAGAATTTTCCTCATAGAATCTTTTAAAGAACTTGCAAAATGCCTAGAGCCTCCTCCAAATGCATACACCTCATAAAAGTTCAGGTGAGATATGAACTAGATGTTTGTCATTTGACTTAATGTGCCTTTGTAAATAAAATCTGTTCTTTAAATGTATTCAGGATTAAGAAACCTCCTGGTATAGAAATCTCCTTTCCTCTACATCTTAAGAGAACTTAAAGATCAGAATCCAGAAAAACTAAATAGTAACCAAAATACCGATAACAAAACACATCAAGCAAATCAGACACCATCTCTGATTTCTTTTGTGCTCCCTCCTCCCTTGAAGGCCATGGTCTGATATCTGTTATTCTCTGATGCTTATAAACTAGGTATCTTCACATCAGACTAGACAGATGCATATACTTCATATGTGATCAAACAAGGCTTATTCCTATGCACTGTATCAACTATGGAAAACTCGGGAATAAGAAATAAAAAGTAAAGGGAGTGGAAAATAATCTGAGGTCAATGCAGAGAGAATTAAGACATCTTTATTCCAAAGTGAAAAACTGACTTACATAGTGAAAGAAGGAGGAAAGTGATAAATACATAACTGCCAAGAATTCTATATATTCTACTTAATTATGCTTTAGATTTGTGAGATATTTTGAAGTGAATGGAACAACAACAACAAAAAGATTTAAGTACTTTTAATTCAGGAAAAGGGGGTGGGATGTCAATTAAAATGAATACCTGACAAGTCAAATACTACATATCCCATGAAGACACTGCTTTGTTTATCTCAAAGCAAATGACCTGTTCTGTGTGTATGTGTAAGTGTGTGTGGTGTTGCAGTGGGGGGAGCAGAGATTAACAACATCCTTAATATTTCTAGTCTGCATCTTCCACAGGGTGGTTAGAGTCATCAGGTACCTTAAGAAAAATTCTTAAAGTGTTCAATTTCACAATTCCTGAAGGATTTCTCAGCATTGTTTGTGCAAGAAACTTATTAGATAAGTATCTCCCTTTAAGTCAGCGAGTGGAGAGGCAAGAAAACCTTTAGCTTACCTGCGAACATGTTTAGTTGATATGGTTAGTATATTATTGTGTTACAAGAAGGCAGGTACCTTTCTGGGCTGGTTTGGGGAAAACAACTCTGAAAGAACAATGACTTTTCCGGCAGAGGCACTAAGGGAATTAGGAGAAGGATCCAAGAAAGCCACATTTAGGAGCTTTTATACTACTTCTAAGTAAGAAACTTTAGCCTAAAGTTGGTCACTTTTCTTAAATTGAAATATGGATGATTCTACCGAGAAATAGCCCAATAGAAAATATATTACACTTAGCATATAAGAATTTCAGTGTTTAACACTTTTGTTGGCACAGATTGTCAATTTTTATTGCATGCAAATTGGGGGTGGGGGAAGAATGAACTCATGACTTAAAACTCTGGCAACGGCTTGAATTTCACTGTAAAGAAGCATCATTAAGAAGCTGGGAATCTGAGTCACTTAATATCAGGCTTCAGCTAAATTCTTAAGTGGTTATATAACACCACTAATTTTTAAGAACAAGAAAGGTTTTATGTTTTGTTTTGTTTTTTTAATGTCAGGGCTTTAGGATTTCCTCCGTTTTTCATCCTACAAAAATGTCATTCTGACCCTACCACATATTTACTTATTGCTTTTTTCTTGAAGAATGACACCTCTCTACACCTTCAGACAGATGTCCATTACTAACCTGGCTTTCAAAGAGCATGTCTTTCTCTAGGTTTAGAAAGTCATCTCTCATGTTTACAAACTAAGACAAAATATAAGGAATTCCACTCCAGTAATTAAAATATTTCTAAAATCATGGTTGGTTCACACATTATCAAATAACTGGATTAAAAATTTTAACCCTTGCTTTAAATCCTGGATGCTTCACAACATGCAGATAACACGTTTGAAAGAATTAACAAAAGTTTTCATTCAAGCTTTGACATTTTGACATGAAGCAAACATAAATTTTAAATTTTGGAAAATGAATAAAGAATATATGCTTGAGATTAATTTTAAAAATCTTTTGAACTTCTATATGAATATTTTCCCCAAATTAGTTGTAGTAAAATTAGGAAAATAAATAGATGAGTTCTATGGTTATTACTAATCAAGGATACTCTTTTGTGAGAACAAGGGTCATAAACAAATAATATTAATTTGCTTAAGCTGTAAGAGCTTCTTTCCCAGAATTTTAAGAGATGGAAATAACCACATGAACGAAATGATCGTAACTTAATATATTTAACGCTGTGTAGAGAGCAACAAGAAAGCACATAACCATGTCCTTCTTACATGCTGAGCATTAAATTATCTTTCACAAAGCAAAAGGGTATTTTTGACCGAAAAGCAGTATGTACAGTTAAGAGGTATAGAACTCCCACATCCTGGCCTTTAAATTGTTCTTCTTATAAGAAAGCAGCATTTATGAGCCTCATAATGACTATTTTAAATCCCCTGAATCACATCACAATAGAAAAACACTGTGTAGCATAATGTATAATGGCATATTTAAATATGACTCAAAATTCCATGCTTCTCTAATCTATATTAAGTTGTGAGCAAAATAAAGGCATTTCTACCTTGATCGTTTCTCTAAGCAAAGGTTAACTAGAAAGGCCAACCTTAGGAAGAAATAGAATACATACCATGATATAGTCTCTTTCGTTAGAAAAGGCAAGAAGAACAGATTTAAATTAAGACTTGGTGTATAAAAGCTGAAAGCATAGAATTTGTATCCACATAATGAACTGATGTCTCCTCTAAAGACGTCAGATTGCTGTTCAGCTAAACTATCTAAAAATACCTCCTTGCAAACACACACACACACACACACACACACACACACACATACACACACACGAAATGACTACAAAGACAGGTCTTACTAAGCAGCTCTACTTGCACAAAATCACTTAATAAGTGGGGAAAATTTTTAGAGTACTTAGGGAAAATTTAACGGGGATTTTTCATAGCAACCATGATCTTTCATGAGCTATTTTGAAAAACAGTACCAATCTGTAAAAAGTAGTTAATGAAGGATCATAAAGCAAATCATAACTGACCTAAGATGTCCAACAGACATTCATGTTCTATGAACTCAAAATGAGATAAAGAAAGATAAATGTCTGCATCACTGTCAACATTCTATTTAAAAACCACGAAAAGGGAAATGTTCTGGCTGGGAAAAAAGTGGGAATCAAACTCATGGATGCCACTGTGTGCCAGCCCCTGTATCACATATGTAATCCCCATGAACAACCTATGCAGTAGGCATCATTAACAGCACTTTGCAGACTAGGAAAAATGGTTCAGAACATTTAACTATTCTGCTTAATGTCACACAGCTACTAAGAAGCGGTAGGGTCCCAACCCACATACAAATGGTTCTAGAGCACTGTAATCTAACATCAATAACTGACATTCACATAGGCTTTATAGTCTACAGATTCTTAAGACATGAACTCTTTTTATGGTTTTCTTATTTAAACCTCAAGTTTTTCATCTGTAATATCGGAAGAGTCTCACTTTGCTCCTAGTATTGTTTTGATGATTAAAGAAAATAATATACATAAAGTACTTAGTAAAATAATTTTAACTACCTGTAATCATTAATCATCTTCAAAACAAGGTTGTGAGGGAGATCAGTATTATACTCATGAGCTCTACTTTGAAGTTAAAAAACAGAAACTTCAAGTAGTTAAATGACATGCCTAACAGTTACATAGCTAGTAAGCATCAGAACAAGAACTCGAAGCAAGGTCCTTGTACATTATTTTATTGTTCTATTACACAAAAACTAGTTAGAAGAGTTCCACCTATCACTACAGGGGAAGGCTCACAGCTGAAATAGGTGTTTTGCTTTAAATATCCATGTTAGATACTTGAAAATAATATGCCAGAAGCACTGTTAATGAGTGACTTTTGCCACACTATGACATTTCATTATGCATCCCGTTTGCGCTCAGTTTCAGGGTAACACTCTGAGGCCACCCATTAAGTTTATTATAAACCAACTGAAGGCACTATCTTCTTTCACAACATTAAAAAATTTTTTTTATTTATTTCTGAGAGAGAGAGAGAAACAGTGTGAGCAGGGGAGGGTCAGAGAGAGAGGGAGATACAGAATCTGAAGCAGGCTCCAGGTTCTGAGCTAGCTGTCAGCAGAGAGCCTGACGCGGGACTCTAACCCACGAACCGCAAGATCATAACCTGAGCCAAAGTCAGATGCTAAACCGACTGAGCCACCCAGGTGCCCCACTTCTTCCACAACATTTTTGGATAGCACTTAAAGCAGAGAACAAAACAGAGAAAAGAAGTAATGTATACAAAGTCAGTACTTGATACCAACAACACCTTGATGGATGTTTTCTAATCCTGCCAACTACAATATCAAGCCCACTATCCTACTTAACAGAATGGAGACTGAACCCTAGGGCCATTAGCACTGGCAAGAAAAGACTTCTCAATGCTAGAGAGTCCATAATCATTGGATTTCAGGTTACTCTGTTGTGGCCAGGTTAAAGTATATTTTAACGCAGCTTTCTAAAAGGTGTAATTACATTCTACAGTCCCAAGAATATGTGTTATAGGGATGGAGGTTGAAGAAATGTCAAAATTGTGACAAAGATGGACCTATGATTCACTTATCTGTATTTTGTCTTTTTAACATTTATTTATTTTTGAGAGGGAGGGAGAAAGAGGGAGGGAAGGAGAGTGGGAGAGGGACAGAGAGAGAGAGAGAGAGAGAGAGAGAGAGAGAGAGAGGGGATTCTAAGCGGGCTCTGCACTGACAGCAGAGAACCTGATGCGGGGCTCCAACTCACAGTGAGATCATGACCTGGGCTGAAGTAGGTCGCTTAACTGAGCCACCTAGGGCCCTCACTTATCTGTATTTTAATGGCTAAGACAATGTTGTTAAATCTGTGTGGCTGAAAAAATTTCATCTGGCTAAATACTAAAATTAGCTTCTTTTAAGTTACTTATTTCACTAGAAACAAATTAAGAGGGCAATCGTATCACCCAAACGACAAGTAAAAAAAAAAAAAAAAAAACCCACAAAAAAACCAGCATTCTTTTTCATATTCAAGTATAAAAACAGGGCAATGTAAAAGACCTCTTTCCCATACAGATGGGAAGTCTCAAATATGTGTGGTGATCCAGAAAAGGCTGAATCCATGAGAGAAAACTTTCATGTTGGAGCACCTAGGTGGCTCAGCTGGTTAAACCTCCAACTTCAGCTCAGGTCATGATCTCACAGTTTGTGGGTTTGAGCCCCACACTGGGCTTTCTCTCTGCTTTCAGCACAGAATCCACTTCAGATCCTCTGTCTCCTTCTTTTCATCCCTCCCTCTCTCAAAAATAAATAAGCATTAAAAACAAAATAACAAGAGAAAACTTTCATGTAAAGAGTTAAAGAGTAATTCTTCAATACAAAATTACACTCTTGTAATTCTAGCCACACTTAAAGGGGAATAAAATATATTTCTTTTCTTTGCTTCAAGATCAAGGTAAAGTCATTCCATACTTTATGGTGGGGACAGTAATTACTACATCACACATATGACATCCCTTTGAAATTTACACTACAGAAAATCAACTCTTAAAGTAGGGGGAGAAATAAACTGTTCTCAAGCTTTCTGATGAAAATTATAATCTACAGGACACTCAGAAAATATGGAATTGGACCATACTTGAAACAATTCAGTTCCCTTATGCAGCTTCCAAAAATAGCTCTGCATGTGCACAGATGTGTGTGCGTGTGTAAGCACACACATGTACAAGAAAAGACTGCCACTGGTTCCACCATGTATTATCTGTATGACTTTGGAAAAGTTCCCTTACCTCTCTGTGCCTTGATTTCTCTGTGTATAAAAGAACAATATACTTACACGGATGTAAGGATTAAATGAGATAATATATGAACAGAGTTTTGAACATTGCCTAGAACAAAGGAAGCCTTCAATTTTAGCTAATGACATCATCACTGTTACTTTTATACTCTAATACTAAATTAGCGAACAGAGATTACTTGCTGAGTATGGAACTGCAGAGGGGGGAAAAAAGTGAATCAACTTAAGGGTATGTCCTTATACAAAGGGAAAACCTAACACATAGTCTCTGACCCAGTTGCATGACAGATTTAATTTTCCGTACCTCTGGATAATGGAGGATAAACAGCCATCTTTAAAAAACAGGAAATGAGCTTGTTATGATCCATGCATTACTCTAAGCACTTTACAGATGTTACCTCGCTTAATCCTCATACAACCATATCACTTCCGTTTTACACATGGATTCCATATAATAGGGAAGCTAAATAAATTAGCAAGGCTCACACAGCTAGTGAGTGGTGAGGCCAGAATAGAAGCCCAAGTTCCAGGCTCTGGAGCCCTCCTCTGACCACTAGGCTGCATATAGTTCTTATTCATCTCCTCTCTTTGTATATATGACTCTCTTCACAAAGGCTACAATTGTTCACATCACAGTTTTCATTACTTTATGCACAAAGTATCTCATAAATTGGGTTATTTTTATAGATAGAAAGTGAAACTTCTCCTAGCGACCCAAATGAGACTCCCCCTCTCCATCCACTGCTAGGTTCTAAGAGCTCCTGTAGATCCCCAGGTACTTATTTTTTTTTAATTTTTTTTTAATGTTTTATTTATTTCTAGGAGAGAGAGAAACAGCGTGAACAGGGGAGGGTCAGAGAGAGAGGGAGTCACAGACCGAAACAGGCTCCAGGCTCTGAGCTGGCAGTCAGCACAGAGCCCGACGCGGGGCTCGAACCCACAAACCGCGAGATCATGACCTAAGCGAAAGTCGGACGCTAAACCGACTAAGCCACCCAGGCGCCCCCCCAGGTAGTTATTTTAATGTGTTGCAGTATTCAGTTTCCTTTGCGTAGAAGCGATAGCATCATATAAATTACAAGATTATAGTACTGAAATCAATAGGGGAGCAGGGAATCTTCAACCTCATTTCATCTTGGGCTTCTAGTTCTTCTATCAGATGACTCTGATCTGCTACTTAAAACCTCCAAAATCTACCTGCCTAAAATGCCCTTATTCCTTACATCTCCTCATATCCACCTGGTAGGCTCTGGCTGCTCCTGTACATTCCTCCGTGAGGCCCCACACATAACACTAGTGCACATGTCAAGCAGGTATCTCTCCGGCTGCTCCTCTGTGAGCAACTAAGACAGATGTTAAGTCTTGGTGACTGTCGAGTAACCAAGACCCAATGCAGAACACATTTTCCTCAAATCAGTGATTGTATAGATCTAGTTCCATGGTTCTGTGCACACTATTATTGTAACATACAAATGTTAAACACAATTATACTGAAGTAGTAAACTAATATCCTATTTCACATATTCTGAGGTACGCAATTTTTTATTTTAACATCTTTGAAACTGGGATCCATCTTAAAATCAATGAAAAGAAAATACTGGGTTATTTAAAGCAAGGACAATCAATCAGTGGTGTCTTAGATTTGATGAAAAAATGACATTTTCATTAAAATACATACAGATTTGAAGGAAAACGATCCTAGGGAACTCTTGATCTATCCTACCTGCTCGCATAATACAGTTAGAAGAAATGATCAGTCAACTATGTCCAGATCAATAGAAATGAGCTGGCTGCTAGCTACTCTAAAGAAAGACCTAAAACAAAGCCCATACTTCAGAAACCTTAACTCCTGAACATTACAGTCCCAGGTGGTACACTGACCACAGTATACTTTTCACTACAGTCTACCATTGATGGCTTTCTAATTCTTACATGAATCTACACAGCATTGGGTCAAAACTCTTTGACCTGACACTCAAAGGGATCCACAGACTGACCCCTCTCTCACCAACCTGCACTCCCCCAGCTGCCCCTTCATTTCAGCTGAGCTGATCTAAACTCACTGTTCCTTGACTATACACGAACACTTTTGATTCAGTGTTTTAGCTCACTCTGTTTGCATTACAAAAATCCCTCCCATTTCCTTTTTTCTTCTTCACGTCTTGCTTTCCCCTGCCCTTATTTGTGGCTCAGCTCAAGTCTTGTTGCCTTCTTTGTAAACTATTCAAATCACATGTGACATTCTTGCTTGTGTGCTCCTATGTACTTTTTGTTTGTGCTGCTCACCCAAGTATTTAAACATATGCAACCAGATGCAAAATTTTCAAACCACATTTCTAAATCTCTTTTACAGAAATTTGGATAAAACCCACAAGAAAACAGTCAGTGTTTTCTTATTTTGACATTTTATTCAGCTAACACTGAAAACATTTCTATTGAGAACGATAATCTACCTTCTCCTCTTCGATTCAAAGATAGAGTTTAAGTAGTCTTTCTCTAAGAAAACACTGAGGCATTTAAGTTATCCATATCTATTTTTTCAAGAGCAAGATTAAGTTTTCATTTAATATCACTATTGTCAGATTTTGTGATGGCTGTTCTTCAACAGACAGGCTTTAAATCTTATGTATGTAAAGTTGTTAAGTTTTTTCAGGGGGACAAGAAGCAAACAGAATAATGAAGGGTAATGCCCAACTAAAGGAACACAAAACATTTCAGCAGTAAAGGACATGAAGTACAGTGGAAAGGAAAAAGGACAGGAATGCTGTCACAAGTGTTTATATTTTGTTTGGCTAAGCTATTTGAAACTTCACTTATTTTTTTGACATTTTAATGTTGATTTCCAATATCTTTTTTTTTTTTAAACGTTTTTATTTATTTCTAGGAGAGAGAGAGAGACAGCGTGAGCAGGGGAGGGTCAGAGAGAGAGGGAGTCACAGACTGAAACAGGCTCCAGGCTCTGAGCTGGCTGTCAGCACAGAGCCCGACGCGGGGCTCGAACCCACGAACCGCGAGATCATGACCTAAGCGAAAGTCGGACGCTTAACCGACTAAGCCACCCAGGCGCCCCTGATTTCCAATATCTTAAAATTTTTCATAAACTTTAAAAAAAGCATGATTTGAATGTAGTACACTTCATTAAAATCAAATATTTCTTTCTCTTCCATATTTAGGATGGAATTCTAACACTAACTAAAGAAGCTCTTAAGTAAATAACTTTTCCCTCAAAATGTAAAATACTGTATATGATACATATTACATATTAATATATAATATATGGCAAAGTTTATAAAGTAGACAAACTAGCTTATGATGAAAGCTTCATAATAGTTACAATGTGTCTCTTAAATCAGTTGTCCTTAAATATATTTTCTACATATATTTTGAGGGGAAGGACAATCTAGAACAAATGCTATTACCAAATATTACACTATGGTATAATATGAACATGTCCCTAATAAGAAGATATGTATTACTGATGGTTTTAAGGCACCTGGGTGGCTAAGTCAATTAAGCGTCTGACTTCAGCTCAGGTCATGATCTCACAGTTCATGGGTTTGAGTCCCACATCAAGCCCCACATGGGTTTGAGCTGTGCTGACAGCTCAGAGCCTGGAGCCTGCTTTGGATTCTGTGTCTCCCTCTCTCTCTGCCCCTTTCCTGCTCATGTTCTGTCTCTCTCTCAAAAATAATAAACATTTAAAGGAAGTAATAAAAAAATAATAAAATGTTATTAATGGTTTTAATCTGGGTATTAAAACTGTGATTCTTTTTGTCCTTGTCTTCATCTGTTTTCTATTTTTTCTTCAATGAACATATAAGCTATGTATTTTTTTAAATTACAAATCATGCATAAAACTAATGATGCAGACAAGCCACAGATTAAACTGCCACCTGAATAACCATAACACAAGGCAGACAAGCATCAACAATTAGTTTTCCTATTCAAAGGGTATCTCTTCTAAAATATTTTTAAATTATTTTTCTATGTAGGTAAATGTTATCTCTAAAGTAGTATAATTTTGATACTTGATTGTTTCTACAAATGGAATTAATTTGAACAATAGGAAACTTTATATGTAAATATAATACAAATATAATATAAAATGCATGTTTTTAATTGCCATTTAAAAAGGAAAAAAATGTGATTTTTAAGAAAATGAGTAAGTATGAGATTAATTAGCCGTAAAGAAAAAGCTAATTTCATCCTTCACATTTCCATCTCTAGAAACCTAAATGTATTCATCACTCATCTTCTGCCAGCAACCCCAGCCCCTCCCCCTAGCCCAGCCACTACAGGCCCAGTGACTACAGAATCTTCCTAAATCCTATTGACAACTCCAAGCAATCTCCTCTTTCACTAATAGTAAAAGTGCAACACACTTCTCAGGTCCATAAAACCTAGGAAAACTGCTTACCACAATATTCCCACTTAACTCCAAATTTTTCCCA